>NC_134564.1:31433899-31435273 GCF_025594145.1 Primulina tabacum
ACCAAGCCTATGCACCCGTGGTTCTCTTCTTTATTGATGATAAAAAATTCCCATAGGTCCGGTCCAGTTTGGTCCTTAACGAAAGCTTCCAATGCCGAGTGGATTGGTTCACTCCATTAGCCGGGAACCTATCTTGCACCTTCGGAATAGACTGGACGCGGTAGACCCTCCGAACCTCCCTTTTCTCGCAGCCCAACACGACTTTGACTTCATTGTCTGTTTGAACTCCTTCCGTACCTGTTCGTTCAGCCGTGAACCACTTGGCTTCTGTGGCGAGAACATTTCCCACCCCACTCTGTAGAGAGAGCTTTTTTCCCTCTTCTTCGGGCTCTCTTTAGTTTGGCCGGTCTTCGGTTAACACAAGCCAGTCTTTTCTACCTAAATAGAAGAAAAAGAGTGGCAAGTACCCTGGTCACGGGAATTCTAATCACTAAATGTGGCACGTTGTCTCGAGTCCCGACGGGGCATCTTATCAAAAAGTAGATAGGCATCCTGTTATCTAAGCCATAACATCTCTTTCGCGACGGGATCTAGCACTTCTAGACCCTCATACTCCATCAGCTGATGCCTCCGCTCGAGCGTCTGGCGGCACGCCGATCTATTTCACACGAGAGACCAATGTGGCAATCTTTCTCAATGAAGAGAAAAAAAGAAGAATTTGGAGGCTGTACACCTAATTTTCCGATTCAGTGAGACATAAAAATTCCCCTATTTCTTTTATTTCTAGCAAGAAAGTGAAATGAACTGAATATCTATTTTCTATTTTTTTATTCATCATTGGGCAGATCTGTCGACCATCTCTTTCAGAGCCTTCCTTTAAGAAGCAGGGGTCCACTACTTCTATTTCTATTACGAGAGGACCAAAGGGGTCTGTCTAATTGTATCAATAAGGAGACTGCACCACCCACATCCTCCATTTATTATCTTCCAGTTTTTGATCTGCCACAGCCTGAGAAAACTTCGACCCATAGGTATATGCCATGGGTCTCCACTCTTCCTTACTTTAGCGATAGCGATGGTTCAGCAATTCTGAGCCAACATTGTATATGAAATGCCAATCCACATCTGAGATTCTCATTCTCGAACTCTATGTGGATGATCTTATTGTCACAGGCATAAAAACCTCTATTTCATCTTGAAAGATATGATGAGCAGCTTTCAGATTTTGGGTTGATGAATTACTTCCTAGGGATGGTAGCAGTGCTACCTCTGGCATTTTCATCTCTCAAGAGAAATATGCCAATAATCTGCTGAAGAAGTTCAACATGCAGAATTGCAAGGCTGGTCGTTCGTAGCCTTTACTTTCCCTAAGAAAGGACAGATTTCTCCGTATCTCTAGCATTCACCGAATTCCCGCATACAACCATCCAATTC